>NC_133150.1:43026880-43031880 GCF_048418815.1 Hemitrygon akajei | reverse complement strand
TCACGGGCCGTTCAGAAATCTGATGGCTCAGGGAAAGAAGCTATTCATAAAACTTTGAATTGTACATCCTCAGTCCCTGTGCCTCCTCCCTGATGTTATTCATGTGAAGAGGGTATGTCCTGGATGGTGAGGGTCCTCACCTTATTGAGGCACCACTCTTTGAAAATGTACTCGATGCTGAAAATCCGTGCCAAGCAGCGGGTGGGAGCGTTCAGGGACATCTTCAATCTCTCACAGCTGCAGTCAGTGGTTCTAACCTGCTTGGAAAGGGGCATCAATCATACCGGTGCCCACGAAGAGTAGGGTGAGCTGCCTCAACGACTATTGGCCAGTTGCACTCGTATCTACTGTGATGGAATGCTTTCAGAGGTTGGTTGTGGTTTGAATTAACTCCTGACTAAGCAAGGGGTTACATAAACCAGAAGGTCTAGAAGAATTAGAGGATAACATCTGTTACCCATACAAGGTTTGTGGGGGCACTGGTCAGGGTTTTGTTTGCAGACGGAATTCTATGGAAAATACAAGGGTATCTTTACACATCACTTAAAAACAATTGGGTTTTGATTCTCCACACTGGGATGTAGTCCAGGGTTTTGTTGCTCCAGGTTGAAGCTCTTTTTGGCTTGGGTTGGATTGCCTGGCCTCCTGTTGACAGTAGCCTGTTTGTCTCTTGCAAGTGCTGAAGCCAACAAACAGTATTTCCGCTTCTTTCATTCAGCAGTTGTACAGGCCTGGATTCACCAGTAGAACCTGGTTTGGGCAAACTTTTCCCACAAGAATTCCAAACAACCAGCTCTACAATGAAGTTACGCGTCAATGAGGCAGACTACTACAGCGGCATGTTAACCTTTCTCCCCAGTTCTTGATGGGGGAGGAGTGATGAAGTGAGAAGCTGACATAAAGGGCTAAAGAAGAAGAAATCTGATAGGACAGGACAGCAGATCACGGGAGAAAGGAGGAGGGGAACGAGAGGAAGTTTGAAGGGCATGTGAGGAGAAGAGGTGGGGTGAGAGGGGAGCCACCTCCACCTTCTCTCTTTTCCATTCCACGTTCTGACTCTCCTCCTACCCCTTGGAACTCAACAGGTCAGGCAGAAATGGACAGTCAAGGTTTTGGGTCAAGACCCTTCATCTGGACCAAAAGACAGAGGTATAAAGAAATGAAGGGAAGGGGTGGTGAAGGGCTAGCCAGCAATAGGTGGATCCTGGTGAGGAGGTTTTGTGTGGGAGTGTGGTCAAAGCGGAGGAAAGCAGCAGATAGATTCTGGGTAAGAGCAATTCGGGGGGGGGTTGGTCCTTAGTGGACAGCAATGACATGATGGGCTGAAAGGCCTGTTCCCCGCTGCAAGATCCCATGAGGACCGAGTATGTTTTAGTGTCCTCTTGTGTAACAACTATTCATCAGCCACAGATGACAAAGCATCAGCAGGAATAAATAACTCAAAGTCAATGTTCAAAGTAAGTTTATGTCATCATATACTAACTTGAAATTCATTTCCTTGCCGGCATTTACAGAAAAATAAAGAAATATAATAGAATTCATGAAAACTATACATAAACATCTTAAATAATAAATATTATATTTATAAGATATCATACTTCCATAAGAATTTGTAGGCCTCCGTTAGTCTCGATAGACCATGGATTTGCACCTTGGAAAGTTTCCAGGGCGCAAGCCTGGGCAGGGTTTTTTTTATGGAAGACCGGCAGTTGCCCAAACTGCAAGTCCCCCCTCTCCATGCCACCGATGTTGTCCAAGGGAAGGGCATTAGGACCCATACAGCTTGGCACCAGTGTCATCGCAGAGCAATGTGTGGTTAAGTGCCTTGCTCAAGGACACACACACAAGCCTCAGCCAAGGCTCGAACTAGCGACCTTCAGATAACTAGACGAACGCCTTAACCACTTGGCCATGCGCCAACTTCCATAAGAATATCACAGCAGCAAATTTGCATCTGAGCAGACTTGGTGTAAACATGCCAAAATCTTCTAAATCTTATGGGGGTGTTGAGTTGGAGCTTGGCGGAAGATGTTCGCGGCTGCCTCATCCACAAATGCAAGCATGGTGGGCATCTTACCTTGGCACCAAAACGTATGCCAATACTTGCAGGCGGCCCCCACTCATCCTCGGGTTTGTTGATTGTTTAACGCAACCGAAGCATTTCACTATGTGTTCCAATGTACATATGATAAATAAATCTAAATAAATAAATCTGAAATAAATAAATAAGTCTGAGTTTTGGCCTTGGCATGGGCTTGTCACCCACTGGGCATTGGCACAACTCTTGACTCAGTCTGTGGATTCAAGTCCCACTTCAGCAGCTGGAGCAGGGACATCTTGCCTGGACTCCAGTGGAGTACGGAGTGAGGGCAGGTACTGTCCTCCAGGTGAGACACTGAACAGCAGCTCTCTCTTCTCTCAGATCTCAGCGAAGGGAATGCAGCTGGGGTTTTGTACTGACCTAAAAAAACACTTATTCTGTCTCGGGCTATGTTTCAACTTGCCCTAATACTGTTAGGAATATTTTTGTTCATCCTGTGTCGTTTATATATAATTTATGTTAATTTAAGTCTATGCAATTTATGTTTGTTACGCTTGTAATGCTCTGGGCTGCTCGCTACAAATGCTAATTATTAGCACATTTATCGGTTGGGTATGAAGGCCCATGACAATAAACTAGAATTGAGTGTGAAACTTCCTCTAAGATCACAATGGATGAGCCTGCTGAAAGCCCACTGACTTTAATGTGGAGAAACATGTATGGTAACTAGAAGAGAGCATCCTTTCCATTTCATTGGACCGAGATAAGTGACGTAGCAGATGAAGAGGAGCATCTTTAGCCAGAGTGTGGTGCGTGGCCAAGAGGTTAAGACGTTGGACTAGCGATCTGAAGGTCGTGAGTTCGAGCCCCGGCCGAGGCAGCGTGTTGTGTCCTTGAGCAAGGCACTTAACCACACACTGCTCCAGTCCACCCAGCTGAAAATGGGTACCGGCAAAATGCTGGGGGTTAACCTCGCGATAGACTGGAGTCTCATAGTCTCAGTCGCTTCACGCCACAGAAACCGGCATGAGCACCAGCCTGATAAGCCTAGGACAGACTTCAATTTTTTTTGACTGGCGGTGAATTTGTTGTCACACGTGGCTGTGGAGGCCAAATCACTAGGCATATTTAAGGCAGAGATTGATGAATTCTTGATTAGTCGGGGCATGAAGGGATACGGGGGGCAAGGCAGGAGACTGAGACTGAGAGGGAAATGGACAATAAACTAATGGAGCAGACTTGATCCCTAATTCTGCTCCAATATCTAATGGTCTTATGGTGTTGTCACGCAGCATGGAAACAGGTCCTTTGGCCCAGTTCGTCTATGCTAAACAAGCTAGTCCTACTTGCCCGTACTTGGCCCATATCCCTCTCAAACAGCAGTTCCCAACCTGGGGACCACAGACCCCTCAGTTAATGGGAGGGGTCCATGACATAAAAAAGCTGGGATCCTTTGCTCTAAACCTTTCCTGTCCAAGTACCTTTTATTCCGTTGTGTTCTGTTTTTCACACTTCATTTAGTTTGTTTTTCGACGAGGGAAAATATTGTCTCTGCGGGCTGGAACTGGAATTGGTGTATTATTGGTGTATTAACTGTTGTTTATATCCCTTGATTGACAAGAGCTCAACCAATCAGCAACTTACAAATCACTCTGCGTCACTTATTAATTCCTTTTTGACCGATTTTGGATTGATTGAACTATGGAGATATTTAAACCCTGATGACAGAGAATATTCTTTTTTTCTCACATGTTTATAGAAAATATTTGAAGATTGATTATATTATAGTTGACCCTTGCCTCTTGACTAGTGTTAAGAATTGTGAATATGACGCTGTTGTTATATCTGATCATGCGCCTTTTGAATTCGATGATGTTATCCTTGCCCACCCACCTTGGCGCCTATCCCAAACATTATTGCAAAATTCTGACATTGTTAGTTTTATTGAGGCCCATATCCCTCTCAAACAGCAGTTCCCAACCTGGGGACCACAGACCCCTCAGTTAATGGGAGGGGTCCATGACATAAAAAAGGCTGGGATCCTTTGCTCTAAACCTTTCCTGTCCAAGTACCTTTTATTCCGTTGTGTTCTGTTTTTCACACTTCATTTAGTTTGTTTTTCGACGAGGGAAAGTATTGTCTCTGAGGGCTGGAACTGGAATTGGTGTATTATTGTCGCATGTTTGCATACGGTACAAAGCTTGTCTTGCATGCTGTTTGTACAGATCAGTTCATTACAGAGTCCACTGAACAATAGCAGAGCGAAGTGTAACAGTGACAGAGAAAGTGCAATACAGGTGAATAATAAAGTCCAAGATGAAAGTGAAGTAGATCGCGAGGTCAAGAATCCATCTTAATGTAGAAGTGTCTTTGGATCTCCTTCTCAAAAGGAGGTAGAAGCCGACGCTTTGAACTGGTTTAAGGCAGCGGAAAGTAAGTTATTGCTAAGGGTGAGGGTGAAAGTTTACAGGATTAATGGTGTGCTCTGTATAACAGTACAGGTTGGAGAGGCCGAGTGGCCTATCTTCTAATAGTTCCTCTGTGTTTAATTATTGTGGTCTCCAAAGTAATTCACCTACAAGCAACATACACGGCAGATTCGACGGCTGGGTGGAGATGAGTATATGCTGGTATGGGCCAGGAGGGGGCAGTACTGTGCACTGGGGAGAAAATGGCCAGTACAACGTTTACAATACAACTGTATGGCAATGAGGGGAGTTTTGATAGAGGACTATAAAATTATGAGGGGTATAGATAGGGTAAATGCAGGCAGGCTTTTTCCACTGATGTTGGATGAGACTAGAACTAGAGGTCATAGGTTAAGTTGAAATACTTAAGGGGAACATAAGGGGGAACTTCATCACTCAGAGGGTGGTGAGAGTGTGGATCGAGCTGCCAGTAGGCGTGGTGAACGAGGGTTTGATAGCAATATATAAGAGAAGCTTGGACAACTACATGG